>NC_056748.1:658970442-658972942 GCF_019279795.1 Protopterus annectens
GTGCAGTGATATGTGTGTTTTGTGTGTGTGCGTATGTGTACATATATAGTAGGTATGAAATGTGTATGTATATGTGTGTACGTAGGTATGTGTGTGCATGTGTACACATAGTATGCATATGCTGTATGTGTGTGTATGTGTGTGCATGTGTGTACATTTGTATGTATGTGTATGTATGTGTATGTATGTATATGTGTGTATGTGTGTGCATGTGTGTGTGATATGTATGTGTGTGTGTGTATGTGTAATATATGTGTGATAATAATGTAAATGTGTATGCATTTTGCTGAATGTGCACATATGCACACTGTGTGTGTGTGTGTGAAATATGCGTATGTATGTGTCTGTATGTGTCTGTGTTGTGTGCGTATATGTATGTGTGTGTGTGTGTCATGTGTATGTGTGTGTGTGCTTATCACACACATGTACGTACGTATGTGTATGTATGTGTTTTTGTATATGATGTGTGTGCGTATATGTGATGTGTGTGTATGTAATAGCATGTGTATATGAAATAGTAATATATGTGTGTGATATATATGATACATGTGTATGTGGTAATAGTTGTGTGTAATATGGTATAATAGTATGTAATAGTGGTAATGTGTAATGAAATATGGTAATATGATATGATATGTGTGTGTGTGGTATAGTAAATAGTAATATGGTATGTATGTGTAGTATGATTTATGTGTGTAATAGTAATAATAGTAATGATAATAGTAATAATAGTTGATGTGTGTGTAATATAATAATAATAGTAATAATATGACATGTATATAATGATTTGTGGTGATGATGTAGTGATGTTTGTGGGTTTGTATGGTTATGGCTTGTTATGGTGTATGTTTGGTGGCATATGTATATTGTTATGTGTGTGTGTAGTGGTTGGTTGTTTTTTGACATTTTGCTAGGTGGTTTTAACGTCGCGTAGTTGGTTAGTTCTGTGTATGTTTGTTTTGCTGTTTGGTAGATGGGGGCGGATGTTGAGTTGGCAGCTTCGGTTAGCTGTTTGTGGCGTTTATACCACATATATTGTGCATGGTAGGGTTTATAGAATAGTAAAGTTAGCTGTATAGGCTGTCAGTGATTTGTTTAACTGCATCTGCTTTGATTGTATGTGTGTAGGTTTTGTGTTGTATACATTGTCCATGTGCTGGAGGGTAGGGACTGTTAGTTGATTAGTGGCTCATAGTGAATAGCGGCGTAGGTTTGACAGGGGTGTTGGACAGCTTGTTAGGTGGGTAGGGTTAGTGGTGGGTTCCTGTATTAGTCGGTTGGTCAGGGACACAGGGAGGATCTTGCGGAGTGGTTTGGTTGTAGCTTGATAGACAGTGGGTTAGATTTGCTTTTCTGACGCACGTGTGGATGTGTGTCGCATGTGTAGTGTGTGTGTGTGTGTGTGTGTGTGTGTGTGTGTGTGTGTGAATGTATGTGTGTGTACTTGTGTGTGTGTGTGTCTGTGTGTGTACTTGTACATGCTTGTGGTGTGTGTGTGCTTTTGTGTGTGCGGATGTATTGATTAGATACTAATGCGTATCAATAATGTATGTTTTAGCATGTGTGTCATGTGTGTGTGTGTAATATTGTACGTGTGTGTGTGTGTGTGTGTGTGTGCTTTATTAAAATGTGTGTGTGTGTGTGTGTGCATGTATGGTAATAATGCGATAGCAGTAATAGTAAAATGTAAATAGGTGTGTGTGTGTAATAATAATAATAGGGTGTGTGTACGTAATAATAATACGGTATGTGTGTAATGTACGTAAAATGTGTGTAGTAATGTGTGTGCAGCCTATAATGATGATGAATAATGATAATGGCAATTAAGTGTGATATGTGTATTATGTGTGTAGTGATGAATGTGTCCATGTGTGTAGTGATATGTGTGCGTGTGCACGTAACAATAGATGGTGGTAATGATGTGCGTAGGTTAATAGTATATATGCGTATGATAGTGCACGCGCGGTATGAATGATAGTAGTGATGCGTGTAAGTAATATGTAATAAGTGGTAGTTTAAATGATAACAAGTTAGTGATGATGATGATGATTAATAATGATTAACGTCGATGATAATGTGTGTGCTGCATGTGTATGTGTGTGTGTGCCACCACCCTTTTAATATGACATGGCATGTGTGTGTAATATGTGCTCAATGTAATAATTTTTTTGGTATGTGTGTGTGTGTGTGTGTATAATGCACATATGTATATATGATATAGTATATATATATATACAAATTAGTTACACACACACACACACGACATACACATGCTTTATATATATATATATTTGATGACTGTGCTGCGTATCAACAACAATAACCGCTGCTATGTATGTATATGTGTTACAATGAATTTTAGTGTAAACTTACTTATCAGCATATAACTTTATGAATGTATGCATGTATGTGTTAATATTGACTTTTTTGTATTATTACAATGTGTGTGCGTGGCATGTGAAATAAATGAGTTGGTTTAAATTTCAATGGACAGCCTTAC
>NC_056748.1:658985442-659008463 GCF_019279795.1 Protopterus annectens
ACAAAAATCCAAATTCCTGTTTTATGGACAGTATAGAGAGTCCAGAATCAAATTCTCTTAACACAGTGTGGATCTTGTACATCAGGCATAACAATTTTTTTTTATATATATACATCTGGCCAACAATCTCAGGAGTGACATCACCTTTCCCCTCCACAATACTCATATTAGCCTCCTATCACAAAAGTACATGAATTCAGTCTGGTCATTACAGTGCAGTCCTAAGTCCTGGACTTGAAGTTGCCACAGCAGATACTGCTGAATAGTAGAAACACCACAGATATGTTAAGGAAGAGCATGGCATTTCCTGGTATCAGCAGCAATACGAGCATTTCCACCGATACCCAAAATTATTCCTTGTCTGTTGCCTCCTCTTGGTTTCCACACAAAATTTCGAACACAGTTCTCACCTCTCTGAAGCTTCTTCTGCTTACTGCAGTCTCTGCAAGGGAAACTACTGCCATCAAGAGGTTCCTCACTAGGAGAATCCAGGGCCTAAAAAATCTACTATACACAGATAGGCTAAAAGCCCCATCCCTCTACTCTTTCATACAGACTCCTCAGAAGTGACCTCTGTCTGGCATACAAGGCAATCTCGGACCCCGCCTTGGTGGGACGACTGCATATCCTCAAGTCAAGCTCCACTAGAGTAACCCGCACATACAGCCTCAACCTGGTCTGTGACATCAACAGGAATTGTTGGCAGGACAGATGTGTCCCGGAGACTCCCCCCATCTGTAGAATATAGACTCCCTTCTCCACGTCAAGTAGAGTACCGCTTTATCCCTTTTTAAGAGCAACCTGGATAACTGGATGGGAAATAGAAGGGGCATCGGGTGCTGATTTGTCTATATATCAGCTAAACTCTTGGCTAGGCTTATAAAGGCATCAGGGCCAATAGCCTAGTAGCTTCCTGTGAATGTCCTATGATCAATATCTTTTTCCTCACCTTCCACAGGAAATATCTGCATAACTTAATTACATTATAATTTGTTTCCATTTAAATTATGCTCAAGGCAACAGAACCAACAATGTCTTTCTGTGAAGTAAAGCACTTTCTATTGTGATAGCAATAACTTGATATTCAATTTAACTGCCAAAATCTCAGAAACTGCCCTCCCTCATCTATACCACTTTATAGTCCACCATACTGGGGCAATAGTAAAATTCTCTACCTACCAAAAAGACTAGTGTAATTGTCCTGGGGTCCCATTCAAAACCTTCCTCAATCTGCACAAATACCATCTTGGAATTATCCTGAAAATAGATGCATGTTTAGTAGAACTAACTTGATCAACCAAAAAGAAATGTATATACTGTGTGTGTAGGGAGGAAAAGTCTAAACAGTCTTTGCCTATTGATAATGAGCCTTAGGTTCACAAGGAATTACTAGGCAATCAACCAGTCTGCAGGCAGATTAAAAGCATAGCCAATAAACTCTATTCAAAAGTTCACTCTAGCATCAAGGAGGGCAAGACAAGACAGATCGGGGCAGAAGATGAGGCTACACATCTAATTATCTAGGCTTAATTTGAAGGTAGCAATGGTGCTACTTTGCTCAACTTGTAGTGGAAGTTTGACATCCCACTATATCCCTCTCCTCTGGGACAATCTGTCACACCATCTTATTTGCTGACAAAGGTTTAAATCATTTAACAGAGTATCTGAGGTATCATTAGTTCTGTGAAGGAATAGGAGGTCAAATGCTAGAGCTTTCATGTTTCAAAAGGCTAGATATGTATCCCCAGAGATGAGCTTGTAAGAGACTGAATTACAGAGAAAGGACTACCTGCCTCTCCTGACAGGCAAGATTTTTGAGGCCACGGATCACTTTTAACAACAAATCTGAGGTCTTTCAAGTTGCGTGATCTGGTTAGACAACTACATGCCGAAAGGTGCATTACATTCAATAATGGGCCTGATAAGATACGAGTAAAGGAGAACAGAGACTTCTTTGGATCTCGTGGAGATGCCTTTGGAAATTAAACTGGCCAGATAAAAGGCTTTCTGAACTACTGTGAAGAAATGGTCAAATAAGGAATTTGCAACAAGAATGCCTAGATCCCCTACAACACTGATTGGAGGAGTGCATCTCCTATACAGTAAGTGAAACAGTTTTCTTTACCAAAATGAACTGCGCTATATTCTGTTTACATTTAATTTGATACTATTGTCCTTCCAACAAATGTTAACATGACCCAACTCCTGGTGGAGCAATTGTGAGTCAGCTGAAGACTAAACAGTAATATCAGATTTACTATGGTCTAAAATCTTAGTTAACCATAGGCCAGGAGTGCTGGCCTGGAGGTCTGAGAAATATGCCAAACAGAAGGCCCATAACTGAGCCCCGTTTAATACCACAGGTAAAATTTTTCTTACAGAAGCAGCACCTGTAACTCACATGGGTTCTGACAGTTGGCTATCCACCACACAATATAAGGATTTATATTCAGATTTATAAGTTTATCAATAATGCCTACATGAAGAATGGTGTCAAAGGCACTGTTCACATCCCGATAAGCTGTATGCACTGCGTAACTACAATACACAGTTTCAGTTACTTTTTCAAATTATTACTACTACACTAATCTTTATTAGCAAGAGAACAGGAGATATGAATTGGGTCAAGTAGGGGTATTGCTTCTGGCCAAGGACATGAGAGAATGGGATGGCTATGGTGACCAAGATAATGAAAATACTGGACAGCAATGTACTGTATAACAGGATCACAGTACAAGAGCTTCAGGGAAAAAAATCTGCAGCTCCTCGATGGAGGAAGAATTGAAAAACTCAGGTAGAGGGCAAGGAGACAAGACCATCTTCAAGCAAGACACCACAACATACAGTGAGGGAAGGATTATCGATCAGGGAGGAAAAGGCCCACAGGAAAATCAGGGAATGAGGAAGGCAGTATTAGACAAGAATCAAGAAAAGCAGACTCCGGGTAAAGATTTATGATGGGGGAGGAGTTGGATTCCAGGAATATGGATCTAATGTGGACAGCTCTAGCGCCTCCAGTTTCTAATCACATCCTTTCCCAAACATTCCACACAATCTTCTGGTGGCTTTTCTCTGAACTCCTTCCTGCAGCCTGATGACCTCCCTCCACAGCTCAAGTGTCTGACATTCAAATACACAGTCCAATAACTATAATATTTTCACACTGCATATGAAACTATTAGCTGCTCTCCTCAGAACAATCTAATCTGTTTTATTGGTTGGTCCTTCTTTATTGCAGCCATGCCAAACTGAATTGTACTGTGCCTCTCCACAATCCAATCCCTTCTCTTCCCCCTTTCCCATCTCTTTTCTGCCAAAAATATTAGCTTCAAATGCTCTTCTTTTTTCTTGCATTTCTTACTCTCACACATGGATAACACTAAATAATCAGTCTAACCTTTTACACTATTTGCATCTAGACCATTTACTCATTTCAGGAACCTCAGTATAATTTAACCACTAAAAAAAGTTATACATCGATTACATGCATGCATGCATGGATGGATGTGGGTGAGAAAGCAAGCAACCAAGGACAGATACAGAATGGTGTCACTACTGCTGGCTATTACATCACTGACTAGACATCCATAAGCACTCATTAGGACAACATCCAGAACTCTTTCCTTTCTGGTATAATCCTACATCAGTACTCTGAACCGTTGTGGATTTAAAAAACAAAGTTAACCCCATTCCCTCTCTGACCTTGTTAAGACCACTCCCAGAACCCTCTCATCTTTTCGCATGCAGTACTGCCTTAACTGACCAAGCTATTCTTAATTCAAAAGCAATCAACTCCTATGCCCCCTCCACTCTGAAGGTCTTTCAGTCCACTAAAAGATGAATGCTTTAAGAGTTTGAACTGCATCCAGACCCATCCACGATACAATACTTTCTTAATTTATAGCTGTACTTGCTTTATACAGTGGTCGCTACTATTTAAACATTTTATTAAAGCATTTATTTAATTCTGTGGCAAAAACAGTAATTTCTCTGTTTGTTGGTCTTTCTAGTTTTGCTTGCCTCTAAATCATCTTGCAGAAGAGCAAATTAGCCAGGGGCTTAGTTGTTTGCAGTTTAATCTGCACTTGAAAGCCGCTTTTGCTGTGCTTTTACATTAAGAAATTCCAGTATTACCATCTTGTGGCAGAAGGAGTTTACCTAGTCTCTCTGAGTTGGGGACTACTCAGGGAAGCTCATAATGTGGTCGTTTATTGGCAAGAAGGCATAGGAGTCGGTTTTCAAGCTTTTTCTCCGCTATAAATCAGTCCAGTTTGCACCGAGTTGCCCACAGAGCAGCAGCAGTCAACAGTACCCATCACAGTAGCAAACACACAGGCAGTAAAGTTAGGATTAGGTCCACACCTTATTAAAACGGAGTGCATTGTGTGGAAATAAACTTAGAGCAGCTAGCTTGCACATGGAATAGCACTACTTTATCCTAACACACACACACACACACACACACACACACACACACACACACACACACACACACACACACACACACACACACACACACACAAAATTATGCTGAGGCATTTGAAAGAAAACTTCCCAAATCCCAAAGACCTCCAAAGCTACCAAACAGCAACACAGCTCCTCAGCAATCACTAAAGCACATAACAAAAGCAACACCGGCCATCTTACATAACCCTACACCAAATGGCT
This sequence comes from Protopterus annectens, assembly GCF_019279795.1. Taxonomy (NCBI): domain Eukaryota; kingdom Metazoa; phylum Chordata; order Ceratodontiformes; family Protopteridae; genus Protopterus; species Protopterus annectens. The sequence continues at coordinate 658,990,111 of NC_056748.1, forward strand.
CCCCAAGAGCAAAGCCCATAAGGCAAACATGCACTAATGCTCTTATCACTGGGGACTCCATTATGTGAACATACAGATACCCCACTCACCAAGTAAAACAGAATGGTAATGGTTAGTTGCCTATCTAGAGCCAGGATCTGCAATATCACAAACCTTAAGTCACTGCACCCCTGGTACAAATAGGATTCTATCATAGTCCATGAGGGTGTAAATGACCAGAGATATACCTCACTGAATTATCTTGCAATATGTACATGTGCAGCCGTATACCCTCACCAAGGATGATGCTACAGTATGAACATAAAATTATGGATTTCAATGACTGTCTTAGTTTCTTGAGTCACAACAGGGGGATCCAATACATGTCAGCTTTAGAGGACACTATCAGATTGTCACTTTGCCAAGGATGGCCTCCACCTGTACTCACCCCCAATCCCACCCAATACTTTTTGATACTGTCTAAAACTTAAATCCAACCCCTTGGAGCATTTTAAGCAGTGCCAAAAAGAAAAAACAATTAAAAACAACCAACATACTGAAAGTTTCCAAGCAACCTTCAACATGTTGCGGCTCGATGCCAAGAGCCTAAACAAAAACATCTACACCCTTCAAGCCCTCCACACACTGGTGAATGTAGACATCTGTGTAGTGACCAAGACTTGGTTTAAAGCTGTAGAAAGTACTCTGGCAGTGCAAGGCTATATAGCCTTCCACGCATTTAGACTAACAGCACAAACTGGGGCCAAAGGTGAAGGTGTCTGTCTACTTTAGAAACATACCTCTAGGTTGATTAAACAGAAAGATGCCATAAAGCTCATACACATTCAAGGTCACCACAGATAAAGTTCCTCAGCAAATTATGCCTAGTTACAGGTCACAATTTACGCCCCCTAGACTCTGAAAACGCTTACCCAAACCTGCTAAAGGTGCTCACCATCTGACCAAACACCCTATTCAAGGGTGACTTGAACTACTCCTCTATCGACTGAAAAACTTACACTGCCTCAAAATCAAAGGCTCAATGCTTCCTGGACTTCATGAACATAAACAACCTGATTCTAGATATGGTACTCACAAACACGGGAGAGCATTGCACCCCCCTACCCACCACCCCATGTCACATCCTAACTTACTAAGTCAGATCACAAAGTTGTCTGCTTAGAAATGGAAAAAAACACAACCCAGAAACACAGCTAAACAAGTAATGGAAACTATTCCATGCAAACTACTTCCTACTAAGTGACAGTCAAAATTCAAAGCTCCTCCTAACCCAGAGACCACAACTACCTATGCAAACATGTGAATGGCTGCATAGAGGCTGTTGTACCTACCAGAAGTAAATGCAAAAAGTACAGTTTTGTACCTACCATAAATGTAGATGTCCGATAGATATGCAACTGCAGTCCTGACCTATGGGTTGTCCTGCCTCAGGCAGCCCTCGGTCAGCTGTCCTGCCTCAGGCAGCCCTCGGTCAGCTGTCCTGCCTCAGGCAGCCCTCGGTCGGCCGGATTCCAAAGTCCGGGTAAGGTGTCGGCCGATGTCACCTACTCCCCGACGTCAGAGTGGCTGGGGTATAAAGGCATCCGCCGACACCATCTTCTTCAGTGTTTCTTGCCCCAGATGCCAGGTGCCCTCCAAAGAAGGCTAAATTTGGTGAATGGATAAAAACTTCCAGACATGCACAACAGTAATAAACAGATACACCATAACAGATATCCCCAGCTAATAGAGGAAAGGGGGATTGGACCCAAAGGGAAAATTGCAGAGGGGTAGGAGGGAGGGAAAACTTGATTGCAGTTGCATATCGGACATCTACATTTATGGTAGGTACAAAACTGTACTATGTCCTTCAAGAATGCAACTGCAGTACTGACATATGGGTTGAATACCATAGCCAAGCTAGGGGTGGTAGGATCTAAGAAAGGGATGGTGTAGCTAAAATGCCCTGCAGGACTGCCGAAGCAAAGCCTGCTCGGGATCTGGAGTATAAAGGCAGGTTGTAGTGTTTGGTAAATGTATGCACGGAGCTCCATGTAGCAGCCTCTAGAATGTCCTTTGTAGCCACTCCTCTTAGATAGGCTGTGGATGTGGCTATAGCTCTGGTGGAGTGTGGCCTAATATTGGCTGGTACACCTTTTCCATGGAAAGAGTAACAGAATCTGATGCAGTGTCCAATCCATTTTGAAATTGTTTGTTTGGAGATTGCCTTTCCTTGCACTCCAGCAGCATAAGCTACAAATAGTTGGTCAGACTTTCTGGTGATCTTTGTTCTGTCCAAGTAGTAGCGTAATTGTCTGTGTATGTCCAAAGTGTGCAGCAGCTTTTCCCCCTTATTTTGAGGGTTGGGAAAGAAGGTAGGCAGGTGAATTGCTTGATTCAGAGACACCCTGGATATCACTTTTGGCATGAAAGAAGGATTGGTTCTTAGAGAAACTCTGTCCTGATGAAAAATGAGAAAGGGAGGTACTGCCATCAGGGCCTGCATCTCCGAGACTCTTCTTGCTGAGGTAACTGCCAACAGGAAAACCGTTTTCCAGGAGAGAAATTGCATTTCTTAAGATGCTGCTGGTTCAAAAGGAGTTAGAGTTAATTTTTCCAAGACAAAATTGAGGTCCCATGCAGGTACTGGTGGCTTTCTGGGAGGTTTGATATTCTTTATTCCTCTTAGAAACTGTCTTAGCAAGGGATGTGAAAACACAGGTGGATCACAGTTGTATTTTGCTGAGATTGCTGAAGCGTGAATTTTTATGGATGAATATGAGAGGCCACTATGAAGCATTTCTGCCAAATATTCTAATATCTGTGGTATGCTCATTACTGATGCGTCTTGACCCTTTTTGGCATTCCAGATGCTGAATCTCTTCCACTTGGCTGAATAGGTTTTTCTGGTGGAAGGTCTGCGTGCTTCCAGCAAGATTTCTTGCACTTTTTCGGAAAGAGAGGTATGGGTGAAAGTCATGGAACCCTCTAGGCTGACAGCTGCAATGTTTGCAGGTTTTGATGAACAGTCCTGTAATTGTGCTGTGTTAGAAGCAGAGGCCATTGAGGCAAGGGCCACGGTTTGGTGCGAGTTATGCTCAGTAGCAATGGGTACCAGTGCTGCCTTGGCCAGTCTGGAGCTATCAAAATTCCTTTTGGTTGTTCTGCTTTGATCTTCAGTAACAACTTGGTCAGTAATGGTAGAGGAGGGAATGCATAAATTGTTAGGGAATTCCAGCTGAAGGAGAGGGCATCCGTTCTCCAGGCTAGAGGATGGTGCGTCCTTGAACAGAACTTCTCCAGGTGATGATTGAGGTGAGAAGCAAACAGATCTATGTCCGGTTTTCCCCATGCACTTGTTATTTCTGAGAAAAATGTGTGGATGCAGCATCCATTCGTGTGGATCCAAGAAATTTCTGCTCAGCCTGTCCGCCAGAACATTGTCCTTGCCTGGAACAAACTGGGATTGTAAGTGGATGTTCAGTTTCAGGGACTTTTCCCAAAGAGCCATTGTTAGTCTGCAGAGGGGGTAAGAATGAGTGCCTCCCTGCTTGTTTATATACCACATGACAGTGGTGTTGTCTGTCCTGACCTTGTTGAAGGGATTTCCCAAAGGCCTCGATTGCATGCATCACTGCCAACATCTCTTTCTGATTTATGTGCAGATGCATTTCCCTGGGAGTCCATTGCCCTTAAATGCATCTGCCCTCCATGTGCGCCCCCCATACATGGTCCGAGGAGTCTGTTGTAATGGTTTGACTTGCTAGAGGTTTGTTGAAAGACATGCCCTTGTTTAAATGACTTGCTTGAGCCCACCACAAAAATTACCTTTGTAGGCATGGAATGAGTGGTATTACGTCTTCTAGATTTTGACTGTGTTGAGACCATAAGCTTTTTAGATACCATTGTAGCTTTCTCATGTGTAGTCTTGCCAGAGGTACCAGAAGAATGCAAGATGCCATGAACCCCAGGGCCTGTAGGATTTTCCTTGCGGTCAGCTGGGTGAGTTTTGCTAGGCTTTTGAAGTAATCTGGTAAATGTTCTTGTTTCTCCTCTGTGAGGAAAACCATTTGTGATTGTGTGTCCAATTTGGCTCCTAGGAAAATAATCTGTAGGGATGGCAGTAGTCTTGATTTTTGAATGTTGACTGTGTATCCCAAAGCCTGTAGTAATTGAATGACATAATCTAAGTGTCTTATCAAAGTTAGTTTGCTGTCTGCTTGTATAAGCCATCGTCCAGGTAAGGGTATATCTGAATTCCCTGGAGCCTGCAATGTGCAACTACTGATGCCAGGCATTTTGTGAATACTCTGGGCGCAGTAGATAAGCCAAACGGCAATGCTGAGAATTGATAATGCTCTGATCCTGCAAGAAATCTGAGGTATCTTCTGCAACTGTGTCTGATTGGGACATGCAGGTATGCCTCCTTGAGGTCCAGAGTAACCAGCCAAGACCCCTTGCCCAGCATGGGAAGGAGTTGCTGTGAAGTCAGCATTTTGAATTTTGGCACAATGAGAAAAGTGTTTAGAGCGGACAAATCCAGAATAGGTCTCCATTGCTTTTCTTTTCTTGGAACAAGGAACAGTCTTGAATAGAATCCCTGGCCTTGTTCCTGAGGAGGAACCTTTTTTATTTGTAACAGCTTTGAAACTTGTATGAGTGCCTCTGCCCTCTGATTTTGTGGCAGGTTTGGCATGCCTTGTCTCGTTGGTAAGGTATGGAAGTGGAACCTGTAACCTTGGTCTACTATGTCCAGAATCCATTTGTCCTTGGTTAAAATGTGCCAGTTCTTTGAGAATAAGGATAATTTTCCGCCTAGAGGTGCTTCTCTTTGAGCCTTGGTCGGCGGGGTGAAAGTCAAGTCATTGTGATTGTCCCTGTGGTGCAGCTGAACTCCCTGCGCCACCTCTCTGATTTGGAGGTTGCCATTGGCGGCCCCTGTAAGAGCCTCAGTATTGCCCTCTACCTCGAGCACGCCTGCTTTTTCCCCTTTGAAACTTGTCCGTGTCTGGAAAGGACCAATTCTTTGATGGCCAATTCCTGCTGAATCTAGGTGGCTGAACCTGGAGGAAAAATGTTCCCCAACGGGGTACTTAGCTTTTTGATGACTTCGGTAACTGAAAACACAGGCGCTGACCGACCGGCACTTGCGAACTGCTTTTGCTTCGGGCACCGCGCGGCAAGAAAGACTGAAGAAGATGGCGGCGGATGCCTTTATACCCCAGCCGCTCTGACGTCGGGGAGTAGGCGACATCGGCAGACGCCGGACCCGGACTTTGGAATCCGGCCGACCGAGGGCTGCCTGAGGCAGGACAGCCAACAGAGGGCTGCCTGAGGCAGGACAACCCATATGTCAGGACTGCAGTTGCATTCTTGAAGGACATCACTAAACAAACCAACATAAACAGGGTATAGAATTAAAGAAAACTCAGGAACAGTAACTCCCTTAAAGACAAGGGCCCTCTTATACAACCACATAAGAAACTAAGAGGTCTAATTAAATCCAACAAGATCAACAATAAGGTCAGGGTAGCCTTGCAGGCTAAGGACAGTCACAAGGCCTTCTTCAGATATGCCCCAAATCTTAAAGGTAGCACACAGCAGTGAGCTGAATAGTACCACCTTCACAGATGGGTTTATCAGCCAGTAGATTTGCTGTCACTCCTATCTCAAACTTCACCTCTCACTCCTCCCTAGCTCCACAAAGTAAAAGCCCCTCCCAACACACTGCTCCCAACTACTAGTAGGGACAAGATGCTGTTAGCACTTGCTGAAGCCAAGACCACCACCTCCATGGGTCCTGATAACATCTCCCATTACCCTCCTGAACAGTCTAAAACAGGACTTATCAGGACCACTTGAGGTAATCTTGAACTACAGCCTTGAAACAGGCTACATTCCAAGTGAATGGAGGACCACAACAGTCATTCCCTTGGACAAGGGCAAACCATAAACTGACCTAGGGAACTACAAACTCAGCATGCAAAGCTATAGAACAAATAATCATGGAAATGATAAACAAGGACACTGGCAACCTACAGACACTGGACCCATCCCAATCTGGCTTTAACAGAAGACCATGCCTACTTAACCTGGAAGACTTCTTCAAGGAGAGTCACCACGACAAAGGACAAGGGTAAAACTGCACACTGTAAAATGTTTAAATAGCCCAGGTAAATCAGTACAATAACTCACTCTGGTATTGTTGACAAGCTCTCAGAACTTGGCATAAATCCCTACATAAATTGCTGGATTGTCGGCTGGTATAGACAACTCAAGAAGTCAGGATCTATGAGACCACCTCCACCAGGAGAGTCGTCATCAGTTGAGTACCCCAGGACTCTATGCTAGGTCAGGTCCTATTTGGAATCTACTTCTCAAAAGTCAAGGCTAATGTTGATGGCCTCTGGCTCACCAAGTTGACACAGGATTGCAAACTGGGAGTCATTATAGATCCCACCCCACCAAGAATAAACATCTTTCCAAAGGTTTACCACAATAAATGACTGGTGCCAAAGCCATGGCCTACACCAAATGCTAAAAAATGCATTATAATCCCCTTTGGAAAACTGTCAACCCAAGTTAATTACTCCGTTGATAAAACAACCCTAAAGGGATGTGGAAACATATGTAGACAGCAAATTGGCCTTTGAACAACGCGTAGCTAAGACAGTAAGAAAATCACTGTATGTTGCCCAACCTATACGTAAGAGCATGGCATCCAAGTCCAAGGAAGTTAGGGTACCACTTTACTCAGCTCTTATCAAACCCATCATTGAATACAATGACCCCTTTGGTGAGTATCTAACCAGACACTTGCAGCAATTGCAATGCCCACAAAGGTTTCTCATCAGGCAAATTGAGGGCGGGAATACCATGTCCTACACAAACTGAAAACAGGGACAGAGCCTTTAGCCAGTCTCCAACAGGCTGCTGAGACAGCATATTTGCCTGGCTTACAGGGCTTCCTCAGGCACAGCCCTGATGGATCTGTTGCACATGTGCAAGAAAAACTGCACCACAAGATCCAGAGGTCTGAACTTCACTTGCGACATCTCTCTCCAGCATGTTCTGTTTTTTGTGTCCCAAAGGATCCCCACTCTTCCTTTGCGACCTTTTAAAATGAAATCTTGACAACTGGATCAGATAATAAAAAATAAAAAAAAATGTTCTACCCCCCCCCCCCCCAAATCTGGCATCTATGTCTCTTGTTAGCAAAAGCCATCAATAAGAAAAGTATTATCCAAATTCCCCCTTACAAATCCTTAATTGTGTACATACATGAACCCCCCCCTCCCCATATAGATGCTCATGATACTCTAAGCCCAAATGATTTGGGATGGGTGGCTAGGCTTGTAAGTGCCCTAGTGGTCTTTAGCATAGTAATCTATCTCCTAACTCTTATTTCACTTTCTGACCTTCATCCTTTTATGCCGCATTGTTCCTTCGCCTCATCTCTTAACTTTTACAAGGTATACATATATGTTACCGTTCCCCAGTCTCTTTCCTACCTTTAACATTTGTAAACTGCTTATACCACAGAACCTTTAAGTCCCAATTCCTGGTCACTGTAATACTAGCAATGCCCAGCTCTCATCTTTTTTTCTCAGAAATCAGCACAATACAGTAATGCTATCCAGTTAGTAGTGGAGCTGCATTTGATAATCTGTTTATATTGTGAATATTGCCACCTACTTGGTGTCTGAACACTATCCCCACTTTCTGCTTCCAGACATAGTCTTATTTTCACCCCCCCAAAAAACAATACGATCATGGAAATAGAGCTTTCCAACCCAGCTTTGAGCACTTTTGCCCCTTCCAGATAAAAATGGAGCATGCTCCTATTCTGTGGTCACTGTTTCAGCTTGCTGTCAGCTCCCTACCAATCCCAAGTTCTTCTCCCTTGTTTACTGCAGCAGTCACTCTTTCAAAGCCTTACCTTCGCTGGTATGCTGTCCACTGGTCCAAGTAATGCTTTTGTAACCTCCGTCTGTTCCTGTCATCTCTGTGTTAAAAGCCCTGGTTCTACCTGTTACTATCTCAGTTTCCATGGGGAATTTATGTGCACCACAACATGCATCCATCCTCCCCAACTGAGACTCTGTGCTTAATTTTACCATTACTACCTTAAAATGTATTTCGAAAGGTGGTCAAAACTGTGTGCCCTGGAGTAAGACGTTAGCAAAGCAGGTACAAAGCAGGGGTCAGAAGACTGCTAAAGTAGAACAGGAGAGCAAATCAAAAGCCAAAATGTTTAACAAGAGAGAGGATTGGAAGACTGGAAGAAAACTACAGTGGCTTTCTTCAGAGGCTACGAAGTCAAATTCGTTTAGATTCTTTAAAGGACAAGCTACAATACTTTCCTTCCTAAGTGTAAGAAAGTACCAAACATGCAATTTACACTAAGCCAGTTCTAAACAAATAAAAATGCAGCTTCCTTTCTTGGCTTAAACTTGCTTTTTTCAAAATTTAAAGTCAAAGAGCTTCAATGTCAAACAAACCCATAAGGAAAGATTTACAGTCAATGCACTCAGTACAGCCACAAAATAAAACTACAGCATCATTTCTATCTTTAGAAAGTGAAGACTGCATATTCACCTAGCTGAACAGAAAATGCCTCAAATTCAAAATATTATACTCAACTTTGCAACTGTCTGAAATTACTCTACTTCACACTAGTCTGAATCCTCGTACTGAAATCCATAACAAGTCCCTCACTGCCACTGTGATCTACAAAATGCTGCTTACTTCTCACATCACTCAACAACCAGAAGTCTGATAAAAACTGATATATTGAAGTTATAGCAATATCTTGAGCATTAGCATATTGTGCTATAAAACTAGCACACAGCTAACTAGGTATAGTTTCCCCAGTATTGACACATGGCAACAGGATATAACTTTTGGAAGAGCCCTGAAATTTTAAGTCACTAGTATGCAAGAACTTATTTAACCTTTGCCTACTACACATTGATTCAGTAAGCAAGATACTTTGCAACACTGAGCAGAAAGGTTACATCAGTGCACAGGTTCCTCTTCTGCAACATACTGGCGACTAGAAGATATGTAGGCCCAAATGCATCATCTATTTTTTGCAGGTCTGTCAGTTTTATGGACAAAATTAAATACAAAGTAGAGAAAAAATTAGACTGTGCATCTACCCAATTCAGCACATTTTGTTCTTATAGCTCAGTTTATGCTACAGGAAACAGTTTGGTGCCTTTGCAAACAATCATACAGTTACCAGGCAGTCTTTGCGCAACTTTCAGAAGCGGCTACAGTTCCTTGCAGTAACTTAAGACCTTTTTAGACTTGCATTTTCTCTCAAACATGCATCAGATTAGATAGAGACTAAAGATGTTAACAGATGCATGTTCAGGAATATGGGCACTACACTGATTTTGAAACATATGCGCTGGCATTGGGATTTAATGTTGATTTCGGAATATCATCCATGAAGAGTGGGTATTGCGTATGCATGAAAGGCAGGTAACTGAAATTTCCTTGTCCATTATTTACAGCAAATACTGCCCCCCCCCCAACATTCTTGACACATTTTCATTACACTCCTCAAAATCACAGTCTTAACCAAGAGTTTCAACTTAGAATGGTAGCAAGTAATGTAGACTGGCAAAAGAACACAATTTTTTTTTACTTCAGCTCAAAATACATAACTTAAGAAAAAATTCTCGCAATAAAACCATTAAAAAGATGCATTTATTAAACAGTAAAGAAATTCTCAAATACTGTAAGCATTTACGACTCATCACAATGGACACATAGTAACCAGTACGCTCACACTTCAACCATGCGTCTACCTTACAGCAAAGCAATCTTGGTGTTTACTGCCAGTCATACATCTGTAGTCCTAGGACCTTTTTCTCAAATCATATTTAACTCTGCCTAACTACAGACATGAGTACTTGGAACATTACCTTTGCTGAGTCAGCGATTTCTAACACTACCTGCTTACAGGTAACGTTCTAACACTACCTGCTTACAGGTAACGTTCTAACACTACCTGCTTACAGGTAACGTTCTAACACTACCTGCTTAAAGGTAACGTTCTAACACTACCTGCTTAAAGGTAACGTTCTAACACTACCTGCTTAAAGGTAACGTTCTAACACTACCTGCTTAAAGGTAACGTTCTAACACTACCTGCTTAAAGGTAACGTTCTAACACTACCTGCTTAAAGGTAACGTTCCAACACTACCTGCTTAAAGGTAACGTTCCAACACTACCTGCTTAAAGGTAACATTCTAACACTACCTGCTTAAAGCTAACGTTCCAACACTACCTGCTTAAAGCTAACGTTCTAACACTACCTGCTTAAAGGTAACGTTCTAACACTACCTGCTTAAAAGGTAACGTTCTAACACTACCTGCTTAAAAGGTAACGTTCTAACACTACCCGATTAAAGGTAACATCCTAACACTACCCGCTTAAAGGTAACATCCTAACACTACCTGCTTAAAGGTAACGTCCTAACACTACCTGCTTAAAGGTAACGTCCTAACACTACCTGCTTAAAGGTAACGTCCTAACACTACCTGCTTAAAGGTAACGTCCTAACACTACCTGCTTAAGCTTCTGATTTATAACATTTTGGTACTTTTAAATTCACTGATTAGAAAATTAAACTATATCTATTTTGATTACCTCAGGTCTAATCATCGAAGTTTAAATAGAGGAAAAATGTGCTTGGTGACAGCTTATGACATGTAGACTAAACAAGATTTAAAATTTCTTTCAGATAGTTCACTAACCACTGTAGGATTGTACTTTTACTAAAAATGGTTAATTTTAGCAGTTTTATCGTCTTGTTTTAACTACAAAGGGTGGCACGCTGAGTAGCATATTGCCTCACAGCAGGTGGTTCTCCAGTTCAGTTCTGAGCTAGAATGTCTTATGACCAGAATTTGCATGTTCTCCATGTGTTCACATGGGTTTTCATTGGGTACTCTGTTTTCCTCCAAAAGGACATGCAGTAACCAAGCACCCCAGGCCCCTGTCTCACTGCTCTCTGAAAAAAATATCTTCCACCATCCCTTTATCCAAACCACTAAGCCAATGTACTCCTTTCACTTAGGCACACAAGGTTGGCAGAATTCTGCAATTCCTCAACCTTCTTCCTGGCACTGTAGTAGTGCCAACACCCTGAGACTTTCACTTATCTGCTGCTCTTAAATGAAGCCAAACCAAATACATCAAATCTCTTTCACTGTTCATAGGTGTAAGCAGTCAATAGGAGACATGCCACACAGCTTATTAATCAAAAGTATAAAAGTACAGTTTGGTAAGTTGAACTTACAATTACATTAGATGTAGTAGACAGTTACATGAATTATATCCTGTCAAGGATATAACAGCCGGCCAGCTTCTTATGACTCAGGGCATCTACTATGCACAGAAAATTATCAGGCAGCTTGAGGTGAGCTGACTAAACAAGAAAAGTTTGGGTGCAAAGCCCTTCTGACCTATCCTGCCAGCAGAGAGAGGCTGAGCCCTGAAAGAACTGCTAGGAACAGCAAAAATCATATTGATAATCGCTGCAGTAGCCTTAGCTATAAGGGTAGTTACTTTTGGGAGTTGGAAGAGACCAGCAGCCCATTGAGAATGGTCATAGTAAAGCTTGATCTGGACCTAGAGAAGGAATCAAGCTTATAAAGTTACAAATTATGTACAGAGAACCAATCAGCAGCTTACAGAATACTTCTAGAATCCAACCCTTTCTAAACAGGCATAGACAAAGCCAGACTGTCACTTCTTGTTAAACTTCACAAGAAATGAACAATTGATCCAAAGATCTAAAAGATTTAATTCTGTCACAATATTACCAGAGCTGTCTGTGTAAATCCAAGGTATGGAGTGTCCTTTCTCCTAGTTTTTATTCCTGAAATTAAAAATGAGGGAGATGGATGGTTTGGTTTAAAGTAAACTCTACCACCAATTCAGGCATAAGAAAGAATTGGTTCTCAAAGAAATTCTGTCCCTATGGAAAATGAGATAGGGATGACTCACCGCAAGAGCTTTTAACTCTGATGCTCTGACCTCTGCAAGAAGGGTGATAAGTAAAATGGTTTTACATGTTAACGAAGTCAGACAGATTAGCTGGTTCAAATGGAGCTAGTGTTAACAGACACAAAATTAAGATCCCAAGCTGGGAACACTAGTTGAGGGCACCTTATGCAAAACCTGTTCAAGAACATTTTGACATGAGACTGAATTAAAAAAAAGAAGGATCCATGCGCAGACATGCCGAAATGGCAGATATACGAACCTTGATGGAGGAAGACAGACGCAGGACAGTAACACATATACACATTGTAAAGCCAGAGAATAACTAGTCCTGAATGGGGGTGGGTTACATTGTTGGCACCAACTGATATTCTAGCCGCTGGCTTTCTTGCTTCCATTAGTACATCGGTCCATGTTGAGGTGCATCAAGCACCCCTTGTTCTTGTATAAGTAGATTCAGTCGCTGAGGAATCTTCTGACAACTGCCCTGGCAATTGCAAAAGGGAAAATGCCTGGCCCAGTAGGGAGTCACCACAATGATCTTGGGGGATTCCTTCTCAATCTTCAGAAGTAACCTGGATGTTAGTGGAAAGGGTAGAAAAGCATACAGGAATATTCCTGTCCAAGAAAAAGAAAATGTATCGGTCTTCCATGCCTTCTTACATGGAGTCCTGGAACAGAATCTTGCCATTTTCCGTTCAGACAGAAGGGAAAAAATGTCTGCTTGAACTTCCCACAGATCAATTCTTTGAAGACCCCTTATGTATTCTGCATTCATGAGGGTTTACCCAGGTCTTGTTCAGCTTGTCTGCCACACAATTTTGCTCCAACAGAATGGAGGACGCCTGTAGAGCAAGACCGTACTGTGAAGCTATATCAGAAAGCTAACATGGCTACTCTGGAAAGGGGGTAGAACCCAATTCCCCCCTTGCTTGTTGATATACCACATGATTGTGGTATGGTCTGTAAATGCTTGAAGAGATCCAGGGGATCACAGAGTTGAGAGAGCAGAGTGCCTTGATTAGGACAAGCATCTCCTTGATATTTATGCACTTGCATCTGTCCTTTGGATCCCACACTCCTGCATTTTTACTCCTCTTAAAACTGCTCCCAAGCAAAGTCCAAAGCATCTACGATGAACTTTGCAGCAGGGAGGAAGATGGGGAGACCTGGATATAATGATATTGGTCATCTCAAGCAAAAAACTTCTCTTCTGAAAACCCCAGCACTGGGATTTGAAAAGGTAAAGGTGCTGGGACCAGAGAGATTTCAGACACCAATGTATTATTCTCATATGTAGTCTTTCCAGGGGTACCATGAAAATTAGTTGACATGAGATCCAAAATCCTGATGTATTCCCTCATTGACTAAAATCTGGGTGGAAAATCTTAAGTAGAATGAATAAAGACCTATTGTTTTCAGTAGAACAAAAGCTCTTTGAACTGAGATGACTAGCCGATATCCCAGGAACACAATCCTATGTGAAGAAGTCAACAAATACTTTTAGAATGTTTTCTTGGATCTCCCACTTGTGTAAAGAGTTCTCTCATCCAAGAGACACATCCTAAACATTTTTGAAAAAGACTTTACGATAAGCAAGTAGTCTAAATATGGAAAAAATGTTAAGCCCCGTCGCCTGCACTGAACTATAACTGGAGCTAGACACTTTGTGAATACGCTTGGTGCAGTGGTGAGATAAAAGGGTAAGGCAGAGAATAACAGGATCAAGACGCACAAAACCTTAAGAAATTACCAAAGTCTAGATGAATAGGGATGTGATCAGCATCTTTTAGGTCTAGTTTTACCAAGAAACTTGAAAGATGAAGAGGTAACAGGTTTTGAGGCAACCTCATTTTGAATTTGGGCACCATTACAAACAGATTTAGGAAACATAGATCTAGAGCTGGTCTCCAAACATTTTTTCTTTGGCACTAGGATAATCCTTGAATAAAAACCCTTCCCACCTGGGAAAGAGGCACTGGTTTTATCACACTCCTTGGCACAGCATGTGATAAAGAACCAGTGGGATACAAGAGAATCTTATCTGTAAGATGACAAATGACCCCCTAGAAAGGAGGAATTTCCTCCCACTGCCATCTGTAACCTTGATGAATGATTTTCAGAACACATTTGTCTGAAACAATCAAATTAGTTCTGCTTTGTTGCCAAACAGGCGGTCCTGATTTAAGGGAGCATCCAGTAGTTTAGCTTTAACTTGACCTGGCAAGCATGCCTTGCAAGTACAGACCCAGTGAAAGCAGCCCTGCAAGATGCAATCAAAACCCCATTGCAAAGTAGGTTTTCCAACCTGTTCAGCAGAACGCATTAAATCCTGTAAATCCTTATTTTCTGCACAATCACGAATCATTTTCTGTTTAAGCAATCCAATAATATGCTGCGAATACTTTAACAGATGAAACTGGCAGTTTAAGGCCCTAATGGCCAAGGTTGCAGAAGTGTGTACCTTCTTACCCCATCTATCCAGCGCCCTGGAGTCTCTATCAGAGGGGGTAGGATTTTTGGCAGTAGTAGCCTTAATGCCCTTGGGTCCCTGTGAAATGGTCTCAGGATCCACAGCAGGATTTTTAAAAAGGAACTTGTGAGAGTCAGGAACCCTGTAGTATCTATCAGGTTTTATGGGAGCAGGGAGGTAGAGAGTCAGGGGCCAAGCTAGATTCCAAAAAGGCATCAACAGCGTCTAGTACAGGAGGAATAGCTAAAGGCCTGTGCTGGGGCAGGAGTAAGAAACCCCTAAGCCTCTTTTTAGAATCTGAGTAATCCTGGCTTTCCCAACAAAAATGCTCCCTAAGAGTATGCAAGTTTTCACCAAAAGAGAAATCCTCTGGGGGAAGCAGAGGGAATGGAGTCCTCTGCATCAGAATCCTCATAGGTAGATAAGGGTAAATCCTAGTCGGAGGAAATAGAAATTTCAGAATCCTGGTCAGAAGTATCCTAAGCAAATTCAGTCCTAGGTCTCTTAGAGGGGGAAGGTTGGCTTCCCCTGATTAAAGTAATAAGGCTTTCAGCACTATTATAATTAGTTTTTTAGGCACAGAGGCCTGACCATGCGGTCTGGGCGTCAGTTTTCTAGACATGGTTCTAGATTTAGGCCTTGAATAAGATGGCATCGGTTTAATATGCAAGTCAGTAGGCCTGAATACACCCTCAAAAGCTGGTGCCTGCACAGCGGCTCTGGACCCATCCAAGGTAGTTACATCCACAGGTTCCAAGATTGAAGCATCTCGCGGCATACCGGACTCAGAATGGGTCACGGTAGAGGCCTGCATATCTGAAGTAGCAGGTATCAGGGGCTGAGAAAGCGCCTCACTGGAGTACCGGTGAACTGGCGACTGGCTTAGGAGAAGCATAGTCAGCAGCTTTGGACCTAGGCAGCCAGTCTTTATCTTTGCGTTTTTTCAGAATGTCGGTAGTCGGATGGCTTACCGAAGACCTATCTTGATAACTGAACAGAGCACCAAAATATTTAGAGGTGAAAATATACAGACAACAAATAGTTCATTGCTTAAATAAGACACAAAACCAACAGCGAGGTACGTCGTGGTCAGGGCCTAGGCAAGGAATACAGTACGAATGGAAATCTTTACGAGGTATTTGCTTTCCACAAGAAATACAATTACTGACTTTTACTGACATCGGTTTAGAGCAAGAAAAAGTTTCCCCAACAGGGTACTTAGCTTTAGTTGAAGACTTCGGTTCTGAAACTCAAACGAAAATTTCAGGAGTCCTGAATGAAAAATCTCAGCTAGGAAGTCCAAGACCGAATGAATCGGAGCAGTATAGGGGTCTATATTCCTAGCTTTTGCCCAGAAGGAGAAATGCTGCCATTTACTAGTGTAAATCCTTCTGGTAGAAGATTTAAGGGAAGCTACTATGATATCCCGAACGGGATTAGAAATCTTAGGAAGCCTGGCTAAGGATGGAAGTGGAGCAACCAAGCAGTGAGGTTGAGAGAAGGTATGGATTGGTGCAGCTGCCCCGACTGGCGGGTCAGAAGATCTGGAACCGGGTCCAGATGCCATGGCGGTACCAAGAGATAACGATGTAGGAACGGAAACCATATCTGTCGAGGCCAATAAGGGGCAATGAGAATCAACTTGGCTCTCAAGGTGGTTGCTTTCTGAATTACTTGAGGTATCAGAGTAAAAGGGGGGAAAGGCATAAAGAAGTCCCCGGGGCCAATCTTGGGTTAGAGCGTCTCTGGGGGGATGGCCTGGAAGGGGGAAGAGAGAGAAGTAGTCTGGGCATTTGCTGTTTTTAGGTGTAGCAAAAAGGTCGCAGCAAGGAAGGCCCCACTCCTGAAAAATCTCTTCTGTCACTGATTGTTTGAGAGACCACTCGTGAGGCATGAGAACAGCTCTGCTCAACCTGTCCGCTATGATGTTGGATTTCCCGGGGATATGCGTTGCTATCAGAAACCGCTGAGAAGAGATTACCCACTGCCAAAGTCTGAGAGCCTCTTGACACAGTGGATAGGACTTTGTTCCGACCTGTTTGTTGATATACCACACTACGGACATATTGTCCGTTTGGACTGCAATAGTTCCCAGGGGAAGAGAGTCATTGAGGGCTTGCAACATTAAAAGCACTGCTCTCATCTCTAGGACATTTATGTGTAGATGGTATTCGAAAGGTTGCCAAGTGCCATGGACCATCCTGCCCTGATAATGCCCCCCCCCCACCCAATCAGGGAGGCGTCTGATGTAACCGTGGTGACCGGGGCAGGAGGAACAAAGGGTCCGCCCTGATGGACTTGAGGGGACGATACCCACCAGGTCAGATGCCTTTTGCAAGTTGGAGTTATTATGATCCTGTGACACATGGGAAGTTGTTGAAAGGACCATTGGGCGAATAGCATCCATTGTAGAAGACGCATGTAAAAACGGGCGAAGGGAAGAAGTGTTATGGCGGCCGCCATAAGACCCAATACTTTCAGAGCAAATCTGGCCTGAATTTTGTAGCTGAGAAGAATCACCTGGACGTGACTTTGAATGTCCAAGATCCTTTGGTCTGTTAACTTTGCTGAAAGTTGTACGGTGTCCAATTTTGCTCCTATAAAAGTAATAGATTGACAATGCGACAAGGCAGATTTTTTGAAATTTATAGAAATCCCTAGCCCTCTGCAAATGTGAATGGTGTAATCTCTGGCTTGGAGAAGTTGATGCCTGGTGGTGGCAGTGAGGAGCCAGTCGTCTAGATATGGAAACACCTGGAATCCTTGACGTCTCAGGTGAGCCGTAACCACTGCCATACATTTGGTGAACACTCTGGGGGCTGTAGTGAGTCCAAAGGGCAGGGCCCTGAATTGGAAGTGACTGGTCCCCAGCCGAAAGCAGAGAAATCTTCTGGAGTGCCTGTGAATTTTTATGTGATAGTACGCATCCTGAAGATCTACCGAGCGCATCCAATTGTCCTTGCCCAGAAAGGGTAGAATGGACTGAAGCGTGACCATCCGGAATCTTGTTTTCGTTACAAACTTGTTTAGTTTGCTCAGATCTAATATTGGTTTCCAGTCCCCTGTCTTTTTTGGTACCAAAAAGAACCTTGAGTAGATTCCGGATCCTATTTGGTCTGCTGGGACTGGCTGGATGGCTATTTTTGCAAGCAGTTTTGATATCTCTGGTACTGCTAGTTCCCTTAGACTGGGTGGAACGTCTGGAAGGGTTCCCTTTTGCTGAATTGGGGTTTGAATAAAGGGAATTTTGTAACCCTCGGATATAAATCGACTGCACCCATTTGTCTTGAGAAAGGGAAAGCCAGGCTATTTGGTACAGCGATAATCTTCCCCCGACTGCCTCCGAAGGTGGACAATCGGGCAACATCTCAGGGATGCTGGAAGGGTTTGTCAGAAAGAGGCTCTCTGCTACCCTGATTCTGCGGACCCCCTCTGCCCCTAGGGTGGCGTCTGTTGTTGTTACCCCCTCTGCCTCTGGGGGTAAAGTGACCTCGTGCGTCAGGCGTGACTCCTTGAGATTTGCGGAACCACATCTTCCCTCCCTTCTGACCTTTTGGGTAAGGTCTTGAAGGGGTGGAGAAACTGACTCCTATGGCAGAAAGTCTTGCCATCTTGTTCGCATCTAGTCAAAGCGTCTTTCACTTAAGGTCCGAACAAGGTCGAACCATCAAAGAGGAGTTTGTGAAGGACGCCTTGAAGGGTTCTGCAGAATTACAAAGCCGCATCCAGGAATGATGCCTTAAAGCCACTCCTGTGCCTGCGGCCCTACTCACTCCATCGGCTGCATAAGAAATGAGCCGCATGGAGTTGACAATGGAGTTTAGGATTCCTAGCTGTGAGCTAATCTTATCCTGAGACCCAGCAGCTGATGGATCCTG
>NC_056748.1:659013963-659036463 GCF_019279795.1 Protopterus annectens
CCATTTACACCAATTTCCCAATATCCCCTAACTTATTTATAATAAAAAAAATATTAAATCTTTTTTTATTAATATATAAAATACATAAATTTATTACCAATCCCCAATATATAATCAAATATAAACTTTTAAATCCTAATTAATATACACCAATTTTAATATAATTAAATATATAAATTTATATTTCCTTTTTCACAAATTTTCAAAAATAAAATTAAATAATAATTATATCACACCCATAATTTTTAATTTATAAATCACATATTTTTTAAATAAACCCTAAAATAAAACATGCAAATTATATACATTACCAATAAAATTAATATGTATTTATTTAAACCTTAAAAATATCCCTTTTTTTTTAAAAATTTAAAACACATTATATAAAAAAAACAAAATTATCACATTAAATTTATAATTATTACAATTTTTAAATATTTTAAAAAAAATTTAATATAATATTTTAAAATTTTAAAATTTGCATTAAATAAGGGAAAAATTTTCACAATATTTTAATATTTAAAACACTTCAAATTTTTATAAAAATTTAACATTCACAATAAACATTTATCATCCATTTAATTAAAAATAATTTTTTTAAAATTTTTTTTCCCCAAAATACCTTAAACATTTAAAGAACAATATAAAAACACGTCATATAACCTTTTACAACACACAAAAAAAATCAAAAATATTAAAACATTTTAAATTACATTTCTTTAAAAATTTTTTTATTTATATTTCTTATTCATTTTTATTTTTTTAAAATTAAAAATGAATTATACAATTATTAATTCCTATATATTTGCGATGGTGGATATATAATGGCGGGTGATAAATTAAATTTTAAATATTTCACTTTAAAAAAAAAATTAAAATTAAAAAATAATATAAACCTTTTTTTTTTAAACCCAAAACCAATATATAATTTAATGTAAAATAAAACAACCCAACATAAAATTTTATTAAACCAAAATCAATATTTAAAAATTATAATTTTTTAATGAAAAAAAAATTTCACACCAAAATAATTAATAATATTATACTTTTAAAAATTATTCAAAATATTTAAAAAATTCTTTAATTATAAAAAATAAAAAAAATACATTATTAATTACCATAAATAAATTTTTATTATTTATATAATTTTTATACCTATATAGATAATAAATTTATTCCTCTATTTTTTTCCAACCATATAAAAATAAAAATTAAAATTTTTTTAATTAATCCCCCACAATAAAAATTATATTTATGGGATCCAAAAAAAACAAATAAAAAATTAAATAATAAAAAAAAAATAACCAAAAATAAAAAATAAAAAAATAATAATAAATTAATTTATTAAACCAACTTATTATTTTTTTTTATTTATATAATTTTTATTCCCCAAAATAAAAATAAATTAAAATTACCCAATATTAACCCTCAAATCATAAATTTTTTAAAAAAAAAATTGGGAAAGTTGGGGAATATTAAATCCCTACACTTTAATTTTAAATTAAAATTTAATAATATTAATTATTATTTTTTATTTTATTCATAAAAAATTAATAATTTTCCCCTTAAAATTTTAAATTTTTCCCCTAAAAGAATAATTTAATTTTTAACTTTTTTCCAAATAAAATAATTTTTTCACATCCCAAAACAAATTTTTTCCTTTTTTTTATTAAAAAATACAAATGAATACTATTAACCCCACAACAATTATAAAAAATTTTAACACCCCCAAAATAATAATATTAAATTTTTAAATTAAATTTTTCTAATATGGTAAAAACTTTTTAAAAAGGAATTTAATTATTCATTAAAAAAATATTTTAATAAAATTAAAATATAAACCCCTTTTTTTTTTTTAATTTTTAATAAAAATTTATATTAATTTAAATAAATAATTTTAATTACAAATATTTAATTTTTTAATATAAATATATAATGGGGTTTATTATTTAAACATATTTTTAATTTTTTAAAAAATTTTTATATACCCCTTCCTAAATAATTAATTTTTTTTAATTATTAATCAAATTACCATTTAATTTATTTAATAAATAAATTTCCTTAAAAATTAATCCATTTAATTATATTCAAATAATTTATTTCAATATATTTTTTTTTTTTTATAAACCTTTAAAAAAAAAAATAAATAATTTCCCCTAAAACACACCACCCAATTATTGGGGGGTTTTAAATTTAATTGGGATTTAACAAACAACCATTTATCCCCCTTTTCTTCAAAATTAATATTTTTTTATTTCCACTCTTATATAATTTTTTAATTTTTTCCCTAATTTATTTCCTAAATTTTCCCCACTTTTCTCAACCCCCACAACCACACTCAAAAACCCCCCTTTTAACCACATAACTTTTTTTCTTTAAATAATTTTAAAATTTCCTTAATTAAAATTTTACAAACATTTTTTTATATATATATTATTTTATTTTTAAATTTTTAATCCCCCATATATTATCGTTTTTTTCATAAACCCCTTTCCCTTCCCACCAAAAAAATCTTTTTATAAAGGAAATAAATATTATTCCTTAAAAATTTACAATATTTTTTTAAAAATTATTTCCCATATATCTTATATAATTATAAATAAAATAAATTAAATTTTTTCAATACTTCTTTTCCCTATTTAAATATTTAAATAAACTTTTTTTAAAAAAACATTTAATTTTTCAACTTCCCCAAATAAATTTTTATTATAATTTTTTTATTTATTTAATATTAAATTTTTTAATAATTTTTAATAAATTTTTTTCCTAAAAAATTAATATTATATTTAATATTTTCCCCCAAAATAATTATAAATTTTTTTATTTATAATAACCAAAAATAAAATATATGCAACCTCCCTAAATATTTTTTCCCAAATTCCCCATTGGAATTCAAACTTTTTAATCAATTCCCAAACCCCATTTTTTAATAAAAGCTTTAATTTAAAAATTTCCAAAAATTTTAAATAAAATCCAAAAAATAAATAAAATAAATAAAACTTTTTTTCTTACCAAAAACCTTAATAAAAATTTCCCTTTTTTTTACATTTAAACCCTATATTTTAAAAAACCGGACCCTAAAAATTTTATTAAAATTTTTTTTATTAATAATTTATCCTTAAATATATTAAAAATTTTTTAAGTTATTTTTATTTAAATTTTTAAAAAATTAATTAATTAATTAATCATTTCCATTTTTCCCCTATTTTATATTCCCCTTTACCCCCATTTACCTTTAAATTTAAATATTTTTTTTTTTTATAACCAAACTAAAACCAATTTTTAACCAACTCTAAATTAATTTCTTGAAAATCTTTAAATTTGATAATTTACTTTTTTTATTTTTAATTTTTTTTAAAATTTTTTAAATATAATTTATTTAAATACCCAATTTTCTTTAAAAATTTTAATAAAATAAATAAATTTTAAAATAAAAAATTAAAGTATTTTAAATTTTTAAATTATTAAATTTAATTTTTTTAAAATAAATCAACACACTTTTAATACCCAAATATTTTAAAATTTTAAATATAAATAAATTAAATTTTAAACCCAAAACAAAAATACCTTTTACCCCATTTCCAAACTTAAATTTTATCAAAGGGGGGGGTTTTCAGGTAGTTTGCCTTTTCCCTTAAAAAGGCTCTATAAATAGGATTCGGGGCTTTAAGTCAACTCAAACCCCCATTTTCGGGGGGGGGGAAAAGTCTGGGGGGCTAAATTTCCAAAAACTCTCCCAAACAAGGGGGCTAAACCTGTGTTTAAATAAAATTTAACCCTTTTTTATGGAATTTTTTTTCCCAGCAAAACTCCCCAAATGTGCAATTTCACCCAAAAAAAAAATCTTTGGGGGCAAGGGTTGGTCCCTGCCAGTCCTCATAAGAGTAAGGGCAAACCTGGTAAAAAAAAACTATCAATTCCTTCGAAAATCGAAGGAAAATCAGTTTTAGGGCCTTGAAAGGTGGCTTCCCCAAATTGAATTTTCACCACTAAGCAGTTTTTAATTGGGGAAGTGGGGACAGTTTTTTCTGGGTCGGGTTTTGGGCCCGGTAAAAATCTTTTTAAAATCAATCTGTGGCCCTTCAATGGGCCTTCCTAACTTTTTTCAGAGGGCTTGAAACAATTAGCTACAGGGCTTGAAAAGCCCCTAGTCCGGAAACGGCATGTTTGGGGAGGGCCCGTTTTACCTATGCCCTTTACCTTTTGTTTTTTTTTTTGTGTCTGGTTTTGAAATTTCTAATTAAAAAATCCAAAATTTTCTAAAAAAAACTTAATTTGGATTTCAAACCAAAACAACAGGTTCCCCTGCAAAAAAAAAAAAAAATTTTAAATTTCTTTACATTTTTTGCTTTTTTCCGGGCCCTTTTGGGGAAAACCAGTGTTTGGCAAATAAACTCACACTCATACACACAGTCCATCCGCTTTGATGTCCTGGTTTCCTCTTGCCTTATTCCAGCCTCTCCCAAATCTTCACCAAGTCTTCCGCTTTCCTACACATGTGCCTGAACCACTATATCTGTTCAATCTGATGACCTCTGCAATTGGAAATGTTTCTTCTCACGTTCACATTTAATCTGCCTCAGTGTGCATACCACAATCAGTCTCAGAGAATTCATTTCCTCTAGCTTCCTCATCTGCTCTGCCTTCACTGCCCAGGTTTCCATACAATACAGAAGTAGACGTAGTGCCGATTACACCACTGTTTTATACACCTAACTTTTCATCACCCTTTACATTCTTCTGTAATACAATATCCCTGATGCACTGTTCATTGGTCAAAGTCCCTCTGATTCTAGCTTTGACCTCCTCATTCTGGACTTTCCTTCTACTCAACCACCCCTCACAGACACAAAGCTATTAATTGATGTAGGAGAAAAAGGTGGGGAAAAGTATCAGTTTCTTCTGATTCTACCGATTTTCTGCCATGGTAACTCTCTCATCTATACAAAAATTCATCTCATGTGCTTTCAGTTTTGCACACACTTCCCCTATCTATTAATGAAAACCTTGATCAGAGTCTGCTTGTAAACCCACATCAGCCTACAGCATCTTTGTTGATCTGCCCCCTTTAACATGTCTGCCAATATGCAGGCCATCACTAGTATGGATAGCAGTGCACTCACAGATTAACCTTCATGCACCCCCACCCTCGCTGGAAACTAACCTGCTCACTGTTCATACTTGTGTGCCTGCAGTAAATCTATGAAATGTTTCTGACACCTTGCAAGGCTGCCCAAACTGGCTTTCTTGGGATCCTGCCAAATTACTTTCCCAAAGTCTAGGAATGGCCAGATGGACCCCATTTCATCACTAGTTTCTTCTCCACTATCTTTTGCTCTGCATACACTAGGTCAGTTGCTGAACCCAGATGTGAATTTGAACTATTCATCTCCCATCTTAAACAAGTATGCTATGCTGAGTGATAGAAATTATCACCCTATCTAGCACTTTCAAGCAGTAGAACAGTTGTTCACTATCTGTACTACTGCTCACAGTTATGTCCCATTTGTTCTTGTACATTGTAATCAGTATACTTATTCTCCAGGTCATGTTATGCCTCTCTCCACACTCCTGCAACTACTCTCTGGAATCCTTTCTCCCCCAACTCATCCAACATTTTGATCACGTGTACGGCTTCCTTGTCTGAGCTTGCTGCTTTTCCCCAACTTAAATTTTCCTTATTGCTGTTCTTACATCTATGATGAGGTTTTATTCCATTTTCGCTGTATGCTGTGTATGGGGCAGTACGACCTAAATGAGATTTTCGTCATTCAGAAGCTGCTGAAGTACTCCTATCTGCTTCTGACATCTTGTGCACAGGTGAGCAGATCGTTGCTGACAACCCTTGCGAATGCCTGTCTGATGACTTTCATAATCATCCTTCCGTTTTTGCATTGCAACCAAATACCTTCGTGCCATCTGCAAAGTCCTCAGATACCTTGTTTTTTGCTACAGTGGCTGTTCTAGCTTCTGCTACACAACCAGTATTTCTTAATAGCCTGTTCTATCAGCCAACCAGTATTCCATCTTAGCTGAGCCCATCTATTATGTTTATGTTCTCCTGCTCTCCTCTTTATAAGATATTCAAGGAAAGCTAGTGGTGGAAGGAAGATATCCAAGAAGTTTATTTCCATTCCTGGCTCACATGCACATCTGTTTTGTAGTTCTCACACGTTTTGTGTTGCTGCCATTTTTTGACTATACATATTTCTTCTTTCCGAAGTGCTACAGCCCAGAGCATTTCCTTGAAAGTCAACTTCCAGGTCTTCAGCCAAGTATATGCTGACCTTGGAGCCCTCTGACTACTGCTTGTAGGTTATTGTGGCCATCCATGGATTATTCTGTGAGCCAGCTGTTTTTACCAGGGATGACTTTGTAGTGCTCTTTCCTGCTAGGATGAAGTCTACCAGAGTCGCATGTTGGCCACACTTGTAAATGGATCTTGTGATTCACCCACTCTCTCTCAATAAGCCATGTGTTAGCTATGATCAAGCCAAATGGATTCCCTCTAGTTCTGTTGCCAGACCCATGTTAACCCACTCAGTCCTCATATCCGGTTGTCGGCCTGTCCTGATTTGAGCACCACTCAGTCCTCATATCCGGTTGTCGGCCTGTCCTGATTTGAGCACCAAGCCCCTCCATTACCACCAAGAAATCAAGTTGTAGTGCTTTGTCTAGCAGGTCATACAACTTCTGTTGGAATGCACACTTTTCATCACAATCACAATTCTGCTCGTGGGGAACAGACTAAGATTAGGAATAATGCCCTCTCTCTACACTGGAGTCTTGAGTGCCATGGCTATCACCAATTCTGACACCACTCACCAAATTAAGACTCACATTCACCACACTTCCCCACCATTTCTAGCCTGTCATCTCCCTTAGAGGAATCTTGTTTCCACGCTCTCACCTTGTTTCCTGGGTATACAGGATGTCCATTTTTCTTCTTACCATCATGTCATCCATTCCAAGCTGTCCCATTAGCAAATCTATATTCAGTCTAGCAATCCTCAATTTAAGTTGGTCATATTGACTGCATTTACATCCAACTTTCTCTCAGAGCTATCCCAGGTAACTTAGGCTGGGTGACTAGATACCAGCACACCAGCCAGAAGCCTATTAACCCATGGCTGTTGGGTTTTATGGTGAGCATATACTAGCCAAATGGGGACACCTAAACCTCTCCTCCCATTAGCCAGAGTCCCTCAATCCACCTATCAATGGCAACCAGCTATACACACTTTTGGCAACATCCCTCAATGTGACAGTCACCTACAGCCAATTCTTACACTATCAAGTGGCTACAGATGATATGAGGCAACTGTTATCCATGTTCTCTTATTCACAAGTTTGTGTGCACAACAGCCAATACACAAAGCAGTCTGCAAACTAACTCCCACAGTCTATGCCGATGCACTGACTCCATAAGTTTTGTGCAAGTTTGAGGTGGAAATGCACAGTATGTTTTTAGGAGATGGGAGGAACCCTGCACAGACACTGGAAGAACATGCAAATTCCATATAGGCATTAGCCTGAATAATGATTGAATCATGTACCTTGTATTTGGGAGGAGACCTTAACAAGTATGCCAGTTGTGTCTCTTTATGCCAGCCAGGTCTGTGCACATCACACACATGTATATACCCAACAGATGCACACAAACATGCTCATCAGCATGTGCAAGGACTCTTCCAGCTGAATTATTACAGATCTGTACATTGCACCTGACCAACTGACTTTTAAAAAATGGAAGTGTGTCGAGTATCCAAGCCTAGTTTTGGGCAAACATGTGTTCCAACAGGATGGTGTGCATGTCAAGATAAGGGAAGAGAATGTTTGCAGCAGATATTTTGCAATATTTGACAAACACTTGGCAGAATTTTTGCCAGGTAAAAAATGTAACAGTTCACAGATAGCAACATTTGATGCATCTCTGATGGTGGTGAATGCTAGGAGCATTAATGATAGTTTTTTTTAATTGGAAAATTTGCTACGTTTCCACAAGACTGACTGTCTTGAAACACTGTTAAAGAACAATCACTGAAAAACAGTTCTGTCAGGGTATACACGTGTTTACTGTAACACACTAACAAAAATAATCAGGTGGCGGTGTTATGATGGGGATTAAAGACAGGCTGTGGTGGTACAGAGGTTAGCATTGTCTTCTCACAGGAAGAGGTTCTCCAGTTCTATTCTCAGCTGAGGTGCCTTCTGTGGGGAGTCTGCATGTCCTCCCTTCAGGTGCTCCGGTTTCCTCCCACATTCCAAAGACATGCAATTATAGGCAGATTGGGCAGTCTAGATTGGCCGTAGGTATGAGTGTGTGTCAGAGTGAGTGGATGGATGAGCTACCATGGCAGGGCTAGCCACCTGGAAATGTAAATCTTGGCTCAAGATGATTGTCACTGTTCAAAATGACACCCCAACCCCATGTGCAAAATTGGAAAAAGGGGTCGAGGATGGATGGAGGAGACCTGTGTTTATTACATGTTCAATGCCAACACCAATACTATAGACTGTGTAACTGTAACAATAAAGACAACCCTGGAACATAAAATTGGAGTGTATAGACCACCAAAGTCAAGTGATGTCCTAAAGGAATTCATACATTTCTTTAATGAAACACAGGAGGGAAGATTAGCTGGGACTTACCAGAAATAGATTGGAATAATATTGATGACATTAGTAAGGAAATTATTCAGAAAGTATGTTCAAGAACAATTGCTTTAGATTATAAAAAAACCTACCAGGGAACAGAAAGTACAGTTATGTACACTTACCATAAATACAGATGTTGGAGCGTATTTACTGTTGCAGTCATCACATTTGGGTTATCAGCCTGCAGGTAGCCCTCAGCCAGCCTGAATACCAGAGTCTTGGATTCCTGCGTCGGATGCGGTCTCTTCTTCCATGACGTCAGGTCATCAGGGGGTATAAAACATGCAGCAGACGCCATCACATCAGTTTTTCTTGCCCCAGATGTCAGATGCCCCCACAATAGGAAGCAATTATATGTTATGGTACCCCTCCAACAAAAAGCAAATACACCAGAAAGCTTAAATACACTAAACAAGAAGGAAAGGTAGAGCCAAGAGAAGTCAGGGGGATGGAGGGAGGGTAACCAGGACCGCAACAGTGAATACACTAACATCTACATTTATGGTAAGTTTACTCAACTGTATTATGTTCTTCGTGTTTCACTGTTGCAGTCATCACATTTGGGTTGATTCCCAAAGCTAAGGAAGGGATGAGGAAGTTAGAGAGCATTAGGGCCAACTATTAAGCCCTGCAAGACTGCAATGGCAACAGCTCAGGATTTAGAAAAAAAAATAGGCGTGTGGTAATGCTTGGTGAAGGTATGTACAGAGCTCCAGATAGCAACTTCTAGGATGTCCCTGGTAGGGACACCTCTGAGAAAGGCTTTAGAGGTAGATGCAGCCCTGGTGGAATGTGATCTCATCTCTGTGGGGTAGGTTATTTATGGTGCGTATAGCAAAAATTAATGCAATGGGCTTTCCACTTAGAAATGGAAATGGCCTTCCCCTCTGCCCCTGCAGCAAAGCCAACTAGCAGCTGTTCAGATTTTCTGAGAGGCTTAGTCCGGTCCAAATAAAATCCAAGTTGCCTGTGCACATCCAAAGAGCACAGTATTCGTTCTCCTTTGTTTTGTGGATTCAGGAAAAAGGTAGGCAAATGAATGGACTGATTAAGGGCCACACTAGACACCACCTTGGGCATAAATGAAGGACTGGTCCTGAAGGACACCCTGTCTGCATGGAAGATAATGAAGGGCTCCACTGTCACGATGGTCTGCAATTCAGACGCTCTTCTTGCTGAAGTGATGGCTAGAAGGAAGGCTGTTTTCCAAGAAAGGAATTTCAACTCTGCAGTTGCAGCTGGCTCAAAAGGAGGGAGAGTGAGCTTTTCCAATACAAAGTTAAAGGTCCCAGGCTGGAGTAGAGGCTCTCTTGGGGGTCTTAAATTTTTGGCCCCTCTGAGGAGTTGCTTTAGCAGGGGGGGAGAGAAGAGGGGTGGTTCAGTATTATGTGCTGAAATGGCAGAGGCATGAATTTTAATTGACAAGGATAGGCCCTTGTGGAGCATTTCTGTTAAGTACTGAAGACTAGGAGGTAAGCTGGGCACCGTTATGCCATCCCGAGTCTGGATCCAGGAACAGTATCTTTTACACTTTTCTGCATATAATTTTCTAGTACTAGGCCTCCTTGCCTCCAGAATGACATCTAGCACCCGCTTATTGAGGGATGCTACTGGAGAGCTCCAGGAATTAGCCAGGTTGCAAGGTTTAGGGTTTGAAGCTGAAGGTGCAGAATCTAGCCCTCCTACTGGGACAGCAGGGAAGGGGGTACGAGGCAGGTGCCATGGTTCCAGTAGTGTCATACTGTGCAAGAGGGGGTACCAATGCTGACGTGGCCAGTCTGGTGCAATCAGTATTGTTCTTGGTTTGTCCTGCTTGATCAGAACCTTTGGGAGGAGAGGCAGAGTGAGAAAGGCATAAACTGACAGGCTTTCCCAGGTAAAAGGACAGGGCATCCACTTTCCAAGCTTAACTGTGGGAAGTCCTTGTGCAGAATTTGCCCAATTGGTAGTTCTGAGGGGAGGCAAACAAGTCCATCTCTGGAGTCCCCCATTTCTTCAAGAAGTTGAATATTTCTGGTTCCAGTTTCCACTCGTGTGAGTCCATGAGATTTCTGCTCAAGTCTGCCAGTGAATTTAGTTTGCCTGGCAGGAATTGAGCTTCCAGGTGCACTTGGTAGCTCAAGGCTCTGTTCCACAGAGCCACGGCTAGTCTGCAGAGAGGGTACGAGTGGGTTCCCCCCTGCTTGTTTATGTACCACATAACTGTGGTGTTGTCTGACTTTACCAATAATTGTCCTGGAAGAATGTGGTCCTTGAAGGCTGTCAGAGAATTCGTAACAGCTAACATTTCTTTTTGATCGATATGCAGGTGCATTTGACTCTAGTTCCATTAGCCCTGAATGCACTGCCCTGCCAAGTGGGCCCCCCATGCATAGTCTGATGCGACTGTTAGGGTTTGGGTGGCAGGGGGTAGAGTGAAAGGGAGCCCATTAGCGGCCTCTGCCCACCAAAAGAATTCCCTCTTTATACAAGGAATGATAGGAATCATTCATTCCGGGTCCTGGGAATATTGACACCATAGGCTTTTTAGATACCACTGTCGCTTCCTCATATGCAGTCTTGCATATGGAATTAGTAGGATGCAAAAGGCCATGAACCCCAGGGCTTGCAGAATTTTCCTTGCAGATAGCTGGGTCTTTGTGGCCAGTAGTTTGGAGTAGGTTGTCAAATAAACTTGTTTCTCTGGAGTGAGGAAAACATTTGGGAAGTTGTATTCAAGCTTGCTCCCAGGAATATAATTTGTTGGCAGGGTGCTAGGTGAGATTTATTTTCATTTATGGTGTACACCAGTGAGTTTAGAAGTTTCTTTACGAATGCCAGATGTTTTAATAGCAATTCCTGGCTTTCTGCCTGAAGTCAGACAATCGTCCAAGTATGGGTATATTCGAATATTTCTCTGCCTGCAAAATGCAATGGCTGGAGCTAGACACTGAATACCCTGGGCGCAGTAGATAAGCCGAAGGAAAGTGCAGAGAACTGATAGTGCATGGAGCCTGCCCTGAAGTCTAGGTATTTCCTGCAAGATTCCCTTATTGGAATGTGCAGGTAAGCTTCTTTTAAGTCTAAGGTTGCCAACCAGGCATTTTTGCCTAGCATAGGAAGCAGCTGTTAGCATCTTAAATTTTGGGATTACCAAAAAAGTGTTTAGAATAGAAAGGTCCAGAATAGAAAGGTCCAGAATAGAAAGGTCCAGAATAGAAAGGTCCAGAATAGAAAGCCAGGAGCTGTCTTTTCTGGGTACCAGGAAAAAACGTCTTGAATAAAAACCTTGTCCCTTTTCTTCTGCTGGGACAGGCTGAACAGCCCTGATATTTGGAAGAGAAAACCTGCGACCTCTGACCACTGATTTGGGGGTAGTTCTGGCCAACCATTTGGTGTTGGTAGGGTGTGGAAGTGGAATCTGTATCCTTGGGAAACTATATTAAAAACCCATTTGTCGTGGGTAACGAGTTCCCAGTTTTTAGCATCTAGGGCAAGCTTTCCTCCTACGGTAGCAGGCAGCTGAGCAGGGCTTGGAAGGGTTAAGGTTGTCATTGTGCCATTTTCCCATAGGGGGTGTCTTAACTATTCCCCGCTTTGGAAGTGGGAGCCCCCCACTGTTTAGGCCTGTGCGTAGCCTTTGACTGTAACCTAGGTGGTCTGCTGTTTCTGGGTTTGGACTGAAGGCCTGGAAGAGGCTGGAAAGGATCAATTCTTTGAAGGCCAATGCTTACTAAATATGGGAAGCTGTACTTGCAGGAAATCTTTAACAGTTTGCATAGATTTAGCTTTTTCCTCCATCTTTTTGAGGACTTCTACTTTGTTGCCAAACAGGCGGTCTTGGTTTAAGGGTGCATCCAGTAATTTAGCTTTAACATGATCCGGCAAGTTTTGCTCCTTAAGCCAAGCATGCCTTCTAAGTACAGAGCCAGTGACAGCAGCCCTGCAAGATGCTTCTAAAGAGTCAAAACCACATTGCAAAGTATGTTTACCAACTTGTTCTGCAAAATTCATTAAATCCTGTAATTCTGTGTGTTCAGTACAATCAGGAATCAACATCATTTTCTGTTTAATTAGTCCCATAATATGCTGCTGGTACTTTAACATATGAAACTGGCAAATTAAAGTCCTAATGGCCAAAGTAGCAGAAGTATATACCTTCTTACCCAATCTGTCCAAAGCTCTAGAATCTTTATCAGAAGGGGTAGGGTTTTTGGCAGCAGTAGCCTTAATGCCCTTTGGTCCTTGGAAAATGGTCTCTGGATCCACAATAGGATTCTTGAAGAGGAACTTGTGAGAGTCAAGTACTCTAACACCTGTCAGGTTTTCTGGGAGCTGGAGGGAAAGTGTCTGGGGAAAGGCTAGATTCCAAGAAGGCATCATCTACAGGACAGGAGGGATAGCTAAAGGCTTGTGTTGAGGGAGGAGTAAGAAATCCCTAAGCGTCTTTTTGGAGTCAGAGTAATCCTGGTTTTCCCAGCGGAAATGCTCCCTAAGTGTGTGCAAGGTTTCACCAAAAGAAAAATCCTCTGGAGGGGAAGCAGAGGTAATGGAA
This sequence comes from Protopterus annectens, assembly GCF_019279795.1. Classification (NCBI taxonomy): domain Eukaryota; kingdom Metazoa; phylum Chordata; order Ceratodontiformes; family Protopteridae; genus Protopterus; species Protopterus annectens. The sequence goes on from NC_056748.1 coordinate 659,027,156, forward strand.
TCCTCTGCATCAGAATCCTCATAAGTAGATAAGGGCAAATCCTGGTAATCAGAAGAAACAGAAATATCAGATTCCTGATCAGAAGAAAATCAGAAGGAAAAACAGTTCTAGGTCTCTTAGAGGGGGAAGGCTGGCTTCCCCTAATTAAAGGTAATAAGGTATTCAGCCATTCTAAGCATTTGTTTTTTTAGGCATATGGGCCTGAGCATGTGGTTTGGACATGTTTTCTAGGCGTGGGTCGAGTTTTAGGCCTGGATGAAGAAGATAACGTTGGTTTAAAATGCAAGTCTGTAGGCCTGAATACACACTGAGAAGCCGTTGCCTGCACAGCAGCATACCGGACTATGAATGGGTCTCAGTAGAGGCTTGCAAATCTGAATTAGCGGGTATCAGGGGCTGTGAAAGTGCCTCACTGAGTACCGGCAAACTGGCGAATAGCTCGACGGAAGAGTCGTCAGCAGTTTTGGACCTATGCGGTCTGTCTTTATCCTTGTGTTTTTTTTTTTCTGAATAATCAGTAGTCTGATGACTTCCTGAAGCCATTTCTGGATAGTTAAATAGAGTACCAAAATAATTTGCTGCAAATATAGACAGACGTTGGATACTTTGGAGGTTGAACAAGGCACAAAACAGACAGCGAGGAATGTCATGGTCTGGGCCTAAGCAAGGAATGCAATACAAATGAAAATCTTTGAGGCATTTGCTTTCCACAGGTAATACAATTGTTAACATTTACTGACATCGGTTAAGAGCAAGAAAAAGGATCCCCAATGGGGTATTTAGCTTTTTTGAAGACTTCGATGCTGAAACTAAAACGAAAATTTCACGAGTCGGCCAACCGGCACTTGCGAACTGCTTCTGCTTCGGGCACCATGCAGCAAAAAAACTGATGTAATGGCGTTGGCTGCATGGTTTATACCCCTGACATCATGGAAGAAGAGACAGCAACTGACACAGGAATCCAAGACTCTGGTATGCAGGCCGGCTGAGGGCTACATGCAGGTGAGACAAAAAAAATATAACTGGAAGACGGGCTGAACTACAACTTTGAAAGTTGAAATAAACAATCTGGACAAACAAATTAAGCACAGAGTGAGTCAAGATCAAGAAAGTTTATATAAGAGAGAGAGCATAACAGGAAACCTTTTTATAGATACAAAAGATGTGGAAGGAGTAAAGCCATACAAATTGATAAACTGTGTTTAGGTTCTAAAATTTATTCTCTCACACAACAGATTATAGATAAAATTTACAAAGTCTTATGCAAAACACTGACAAACAAATTAACACAGAGTGAGAAGTCAAGAAAGTTTATATATATAAGAGAGCATAACAGGAAACCTTTTTATAGATACAAAAGATGTGGAAGGAGTAAAGCCATACAAATTGATAAACTGTGTTTAGGTTCTAAAATTTATTCTCTCACACAACAGATTATAGATATAATTTACAAAGTCTTATGCAAAACACTGGCTCCACAAATGGGGTGATAAGTTGTCCTAGTAGCATCCAGGTACAGATCAGTCCTGCAATAGTTTAAGCTATATGGGTTATATCCTGCACAGGACAGAACAGCTGGCCAGCTTTCAAAACTTCAGGGTGGCTTCCATGAGCACAACAATTAGTCAGCTTGAGCTGACAAAAAGAAGGTTTGGACACCAAGCCCTGCAGAGTTTTCATGCCAACAAAGGAAGAGGCTGCGCCCTGTGAGCACATTGCTGGGAACAAATAAAAAACAAGAGGGATAAGAGATATGGAGCAGCCACTGCACCGGTGATCATTCGAACATCTACCATTATGGTATGTTTATCTACACAAAAATACTATGTTCTTCATACTAATCATTGCTGCAGTAGCTTTAGCTACATGGTTAGGTTATCATAGCTTAGAACAACTGGCAAATGAAAGGGTAAGGGTCCAGGAGCCCAAACAGAGTATTACTAGTAAAGCCTGACCTAGACCTGGAAAAGGAATCCAGCTTTAACTGGTTTGTGAAAGTAAATAAAGGACCAAGATGTGCTTCAAACATTTTCCAAAGCATCACAAATGAAGCCAAAGGCCCTGGCATAATGTGCCTTCACCCTCCCTTAAATAATTTTATTGCAATAGGAATATCAAAAAGTAATAGACTATTTTCAAGTAGATGTCTCGAGCTACTTTGACACATTGTCCATTCTTACCTTTACAAGCAGCTGATCAGAATTACTGAAAAGTTTTGTTCTATCAAGACAGCACCAGAGTTTTCTGTGGACATCAAAGATATGAAGCATTCTTTCTCCCTTATTTTGGGGATCAGGGAAGAACACACAGTGAGATGGATACTTTGGCGTAAAGTAAACTCGGACACCATTTCAGGCATAAAAGGATTAGTTTCAAAGAGAACCTCTCTCTGTGGAAAATGACAAGGCTGACCCACAGTAGCCTACGACTCTCAAACTCGTCTGGCAGTGATCAGAGCAATCACAGAGGTTCTTAACACGGAAAATAAGTCAGCCAGAGCAGCTGGTTCAAATGGAAAAAGTGTTGGCTTCTCAAATACAAAATTAAGATCCAAATGAGGAACCACAGTTTTCTTGTAGGTCTCTTATGCAATACCATTTCAAAGACATTTTAACTTTAGGGATTTGAAAGAGGGAGATTCATTTGTCAACAATTTCAGCATGTTTTCCCATGGATCTTGACAAATTAGCAAGACAAGCCATACAAAGCAATTAAAAAAGTTATGTACTCACCATAACCAGGCACCTGTGATAGGTTCATAGGTGTGTACAAGGCTAATAGCCTTGGAGCCTTTACAAGCCTAACCCATAGAAGTGCCCTGGCATTGTACCGCCCAACATTAGTTCCCAGTGCCTCTATCAAGTAGAGCAAGTGGAATTATCCCCCGGGGTGAATTTTCTGTTTCCCATCCACTCATCAAGATTTCTCTCGAAGAGGGCCAGTGAGGTGCTCTGCTTGACATGTATGGGAAGTCTATTCCAGAGCATGAGCAGTCTCTGGGTTAGGAACCTGTCCCTCCAGCATGTGCTGTTGATTGTGGTAATGAGGTCGAGGTCTCTGGAGTGTGTGGTGCAGAGGGATTGGGATTTCTTTAGATGTAGCATTTCTCAAAGGGCTGGGTCAGACATGGCTTTGTAAGTCAAGCAGAGATCACCTCTTATTAGACGATACAAGACAAATAGCTGGAGTTTTTTTCGAGTCTATCCATGTAGGACATGTGTTTAACGCCTAGGATCCTCTTCGTGAGATACTTTTGTGGCCTTTCCAGCTGTTACATGTGTCTAGTGAGGTACATGCCAAAAGGGCATTACACTCAGATTGGCCTAATGAGGGAAGAGTAGACAAAGATGACAACCTCTTTCTTCCTGGATGCAAAACCCTTGGTAATGAGATGTGCCACATAGGACTTTCTGACCACAGTGGCAATGTGGTGGCCGAAGGAGAGGTTGCTGTCAAGCTGTGTCCCCAGATCTCTAAGAACACCTTCAGTGTTCAGTGGCTCCCATCAATGTGGTAATTAGTGGGAACGGAGTTTTTTCCAAAGAGGATGATGACATTTTTTGGCATTAAGTTTAAGGCCAAGGTTTCGACACCAGTTATTGGTCTCAGTGAGGCCTTTCAGTAGGATGTCTACATCACATGAGGAGTTAATAATGGCTCCCAGCTTGCAGTCATCTGCAAAACTGGTCAGCCAGAGTCCCTCCGTGTTGGCCTGGACTTCTGAGAAGTAGATGTCAAACAGGGGAAGACCCAGGACCGACTGGTCAGCAGTCAGAGTCCGCAACTTTCACACTGTGGGTTCTACCTGTGAGCCAACTGGCAACCCACCTAGTGATATAGGGGTTGATGCCTAGTTTGATGAGTTTATCAATAATTCCTGTGTTGTCCATTTTCATTCTTCCTCAACCCATGGGTTCAACTCTGCCTCATACTCCAGACTTTGGTGCCAACTCTTGAGCTCCTCCCTCCACCCATAATGCTTTAGCCCATCTCCATTACCTCAGGCCAAGCTTGTTGCCATTAGACCCATATAAGCTAGACAGACAGGAATGGCAAACAAAGGAAAAGGCTCAAACCTATAACTGTAGGTTCCAAAACCCAGTCCAAGAGGTATCTCCAGAAAATGAAGGATGAGGGATGGACACGAGGGAAGCTGAGGAAGAATAAAAATGGACACAGATGCCTAGGTCATGTTGAGTACTTAAACTTAAATCTGATGTCCTTTTCATTCCTCCTCAAACCATGGGACAGAGTCCCAGCTACACTGATCTTGGGTAGCCCTCCAAGAAATATAGTATGAAATCCATTTGGCTAAAGTGACTTTAGAAACTGGGAACTCCAGTGTTTTTGGTGAAAAGGAGACAAAATGGTTGATCCGATTGGTTTTGTCCTATGGAGATAAAAGTGCAACTACCTGCGTACATCAAGGAGATAAAAGCATGTACACTCCTTTATTTCAAAATATTTGCAAAGACCGGTAAATAAATGGACTGATTAATGTGATTTTCAGAGGCTACTTTAGGTAAAAAGGAAGGGTTTGTCCTTACCTATCTTTATAGAAAATAATTTAAGGGTCTGAGGAAACAGCCTGGAGTTCAGACATCCTCTTTGCAGGAGTAATGGCTACTAAGACAGTTTTCCCAGAAAGGAATTTTAGATCAGTCTTGAGTGAAGGTTCAAAAGGTTTTTGAGTTAAGCCTTGAAGCTCAGCAGTCAGATCCCAGGGAGGTGACGGGTCCTTTATCTGTGGTCTTAGATGAGAAATGTCTTGCATAATTTGGAAGAAGCCAAGGAATAATCAAATTAGCCTGTGTGAAACTGGATATAGCTACTAATTGTAGCTTAATGGTAGAAAAACTAGCTTCCTCTTTAAAAAGAATTGCTAAAAATTCAAGTGTTGCAGAAACTGGAGCAGAAAAGGGATCATGATCATTATTCAAAGACCAAAGAGAATATTTTCCACTTGCTCTTGTGAACATTTAGTAGAGTTTTTTGCAAAGACATAATAATGGTATGTACAGGGAAAGAAAGCCTGAAATGTCTAACCATTACTGGAAGTGATAAAACTATGCAGTTGGAGGCCTTGACATTGGAATGTTGGATTCCTGACGGATGTGAGAGAAGGTCCGGATATTACTCCACTATCCATGGGAGGATAACCATGATGAGAGCATAGAAAGGGGAATCACATTTATCGAGGCCAGAAAGGGGCAATGAGGATGACTGGACTCTTCAGCCAACTTGCTTTCTACAGGAATTTGGGAATCACAGAAGAGTGGGATAAGCATAAAGATGTATGGAGGTCCAGATGTGAACTAGAGCATCTCTCGGTGACTCCCACGAGGGGGGATAGGAGCAAAGTACCCACTGCACTTGTGGGGAGATGCAAAGATGTCACAGCAATGCTGGCCCCAATTATGGGAAAATCATTTCTGCCACAAACTGAAACACCACTCGTGAGGCATTAGGAAGGATTTTTTCTTTAATTTGTCCGCTAGCGCACAGGTTTTTCCCAGAATGTGCATTGCAACTAGAAAGGAGTCTGATTATCGCCCATTCCTACACTCTCATGGCCTCTCTGCAGAGGAGATAAGATCATGTTCAGTCTTGTTTGTTGATGTACCAGACCACAGACATGCTGTCTGTCTGAACTGAAATGGTCCCTAAAGAAAGGGTATCATTAAATTCTTGCAATGCCAGTAGGATTGCTCTCGTCTAGTACACATATGCAGATTGGTATCTTGTGCAGACCACATGCCTTGGACCATCCTTCCCAGGAAATGCCCCCCACCCCATCTCAGCTGGGAGGCGTCCATGGTCACGTTGGCCATTGGAGGCAGTAAAACAAAAGGCTGGCCTACATGAATATCATCCAGTTTAACCCACCAGTGAATGTGTCATTTGCAAACTGGGTTAGTTTGACTAGAAAGGATAGGGACTGACCATGAATGGACCACTAAACAACTAGAGTCCACTAAACAACTAGAGTCCACTGAAGAACATGCAAAGAAACACGTCAAGGGAAGCAATACAATGGTTGCTGCCATGGATCCTAGTGGATGAAGGATTGATCTGGCTGGGGTAGTTCGATGGGAGATAAGTAGATGAACCCGATTCCTCACAGTGGATATGCGATGAAGTAGTAGAGATGCTACCTGTGTTGTATCCAGAGGTTTATCAATGAACTCCAGGCTCTGGCCTGGTGTCCAAGTTTGATTTGGCATAATTTTTCTGCTATCCCCCACTGACTGACAAATCTGGAGAAAACAGTTTCTGGATTGTATAAGATGCCTGGAGGGGGGGGGCAACAAGCCAGACATCTAGATATGGAAACACAATCTTCTGAGTCTCAGATGAGCAGCCACTACTGCCATGCATTTGGTAAACACCCTGGGGGCTGTGGTGCATCCAAAGGGTAGGGCTCTAAATTGGCAGTGACTGGCTCTCAGCTGAAAGTGCAAGTGTCTTCAGGAGGGCCTGTCTACTTTGATGTGACTGTACACATCCTGAAGATATGTATGGTACATCCAATCATCCCTGTGAAGAAAGGTCAGGATGGACTGTACCATGACCACTCAGAACTTTGACTTCTTCACATACTGATTTCAATTTGCTCAGATACAAAATTGGTCAGAGGTCCCCTGTCTTCTTGGGCACTAAAAAGAAGCGCAAGTTCTCTATCCTATCTGGTCTGGTAGGACCTCTTGCATGCCTTTCTTGCAGGTTTTGAATTTGTGCTGCATCTTTCCTCTGCCTGGATGGAACATCTGAAGTTTCCCCCTTTAGTCAAATCTCTCTGAAGTCTCATGAAGTGTGCCAAGTAATTCTAGGACCTCAGGGCAAAGATTGCAGAGGCAAAGACCCACTTTTTGAATGTGTCTAGTGTCCTAGACTCCCTGTTTGGCAGGTGGATAGGAGAGCTCTGTTCTGCTAGCTCTTTCTTAGTGGCTGCCTCCACCACCATACCATCAGCTGGGACTCCTGCTCCAATGGGGTCTGTCTTTTCGAGGGGATAAGAATTTATCAGGTCTCTGAGCCAGGTTCAACAGTATCCAGCTCTAAGCTGGGCAGGAAACTAAATTAATGAGTTCATCCACCGGGTGGGGTAACCCCAAGATGTAGAGCGGCTAGAATCAAAAGCTTCCAAAAATATAAACTTCTTCCGGAGATGGGTTTTCGGAAGACCAGCCACTTTTTTGTTTGAGGGAATGTCAGGTACATCATCCCAGGGAACAGGCATCCAATACCTATTAAATGTTCAGAATGCTCACGGATTAAAACAATGTTTATATAACAAGTGGATCCTGATGTACACCATTTCTGGTCATGACTTAAATAAAAGGTCTACTTATTAAGTTCACGTCTACTAACAAAAGGTAGGATTTAGTATATTTTTTTTCTCCTGAGTGATCTAGTCATCTGATCCAATACCTAGACACCCTGCAGTGAAGTGGTTTGTGCATTTAACACTATATTTTGCCTGTGGAAGTACAGTGGAGCTTAATGTATGCAAAACGAACAGTTATTTGCTTTCAACATCTACCCTAGATGCCAGTCACAAATACTTGCTCAAACACTGAAACATTCAAGTTAGAGTCTGTTCTATACTAAGATTCTTCTTTCTGCAGTACATTAAATTACAGCAAATGCAAATACCACAAAAGCAAATAAAAGGTTCAGAAACATTACTATCTACATACATTGACACAAGCCACAGATTGTAAAATAGCTACATCAGTCTTCAAAGAATAATAGGCAATGTAACACATACTGCTGATTCTGTATTTCCTGCATCTCATCTGCAAAGCTATAGCATATAAAATCTTAATAAATGATATTCACCTGCAACACTGAGTGTATATGTTGCCAGGTAATGTATATGCTCAATGCAAACTAAAAGATGGCAATGGTTCTAATGTCTGTTAGCAAGTCACGAAGACATTTCACTATCACTCACATCTCCTCTTGCTGAATCAGTGTGTTGCAGTTGCACAGGTATAAACAATCCTAAACAAAATAAACTGACAGCTGAGTGGTTAATCAGTTACTTTAGCTGCATATTCTAACTCTTAGCAGTCCAAAACTGTTAAGAGTTAGTTACTTTAGCTGCATATTCTGATTAACCAGTCAGCTGTCAGTTAACTTTGTTTAGGATTGTTTATACCTGTGCAACTGCAACACACTCCAAAACTGTAACCGCGGTGGTGGTGCTGCTGTAGCGTTGTCGCCTCACAGTAAGATGCTGTCCACTTCAAATCTCAGCTAGAGCGTCTTCTGTGTGGAGACATGCATGAATGGGCGTACCTTCGTTGAAGGTTGTGCGTCAGGCCTGGCAAGCCGGTACGTAAAAATCAACTCCCAATCATTAGCGGACCAGAGTTCCGCTGTAGCGACCCCTGACAGGGAAAAAGCCAAGAGACACAAACAAGCAGTCCAAAACTGTGGCAAAAACAAAACTACAAGAGAGCAAGATTTCTTCTTATGCGTGTATAACCCTATTCTACCACTGACTTTTTTTTTAAGGATAAAAAGTGCCATGGACTGTATATGCCTCTCTGGCTGTAATGAACATGTTAACGTCCATTGTCGCTACATAAGAACAATTATTATTACGTGGAACTACAGGAGCTCAGTATTATTTCTGGTCCACCATGATGTCTTGAGCAGTTCATTAACACTGCCACACAACACTTAAATTATAAAGAATCCATATGGCATGCAGAGTGGGAATAAATTAATTATAATCTCAGTCCCAGAAACTTTTACTTAAATGCCAGTAGAGCAAAATATCCATTTCATTTGGCAAACATTTTCTATTACATTTTCATTCTAAACTGTGAAGGACCACAGGACCAGGATCTTCCTAAAAGTGAAAAAAAATGATTACTACTTAAAAAATAAACATTTACACAGGCTGCGCAATGGTCATTCCATAATTATTATACCCCAGTAGTTTAAAGATACACACTGTTTAAGCATGTCTTTGGTGTTTATTCTGAAGTACTCTACCTCAAGATAATATTCACCAGCATAATTCCCATCCAGGTGGGGTTCTCAGCAGTTCTAGCACATCAAATGAGCTCTTAAATTCCTTCCTAAAAAAAAAAAAAAAAAACAAAAAATCCTACCTGGCACTATGTTTAATTTCCAGATAGTCTTATTATACACACAGTCATCAGTTAAAACACAGATAGTTCAAGACTACTGCAAAGCAGCAGGAGCAGCAAATACAGTAACAACTCAGAGAAGGAGGAAATATTCTCTACTACAAATATACAGGGGAAAGGGAAAGAAAGTAATGACCAAGT